>NW_028262369.1:23392500-23437500 GCF_047370975.1 Nipponia nippon | reverse complement strand
AAAAACTGGGAAAGCCCACAAGTGTTTCTGAAAAGACAAAAACCTAAATGAATAAAACATCATTCAGGGTACATATTAAAGAATCCTGAAGAAAACAATTGCGAGTCACCTCCAGAGCAAGTTAAATCTCTGTATTGCCTCAGGCAGGCATCCTATGGAAAACCCACAATGAGGTGATGAGATGATAACAGGGACTAAATGAGGCACCAGTGAGTCACACTAGCATCGCGCAGAAAACTTCAATATGTTTTTCCTAACTTAAATGTGTTTCATTATGCAACTTTAATAATGAACTTTTGGTATACTGTGTGCACATGAATGTATTTCACATCCAACGGCTACAGTATAATATACGATTAACACCAGCAGGGGTTTCTGTATGAACTTATATCTGATCATCTATGGTAAGTCAGGTATGGCCAATGGTATAAAAAATACTACTTCCTGCACATACCACTCCAGTGTTGGGATACTATTTTTATTATTATATCACATCAGCCAACAAGTCTAAATTCTGGGCTTTAAAACTGCAGAAATGCCGTTGTAAGATATTAGGGCTCTCCGAGCTTTCAAGGGCAACTGAGAGCTTTCTGCAGGGAAAAAAACCCACAGGCCTGCTAAAGAAGTGTTGGAGGTTAGCCTCAGATCGCATTTGCTGAAGACACTTTGCCTGGAGAGCCTCATCCTGCAATTGAAATGATGTGGTGAAGGCTGGCACCGGTGAGGGATCCTACTCAACAATGGCTCTGCATGGATGCAAGATCCTGCTCACCTGGATTTGATTGCTGGATTAACTGGGCAGAAGGCAACAAACAGTACTGGTCTTCAGGAGAGCTGCTCTGGGCTCCTTGGTGCTTCCAGCTTGTAATACAGCAAAATCTTCCTGGAGTGCCCAAATCAGACAGCAGAAAATCTGGGGGATAGCAGTATGAAATGCGCTGCCCCTTTCCCCTCCTAGAGTTGAAAGAAAAATATTTAAGCTACTGAAATAAAAATATGAGTGGTCATTAAAATTTGTGGAGTATGTATTTATTCCCCATAAAAAGTGTGAGTTAGAATTGGACATTGCAAGGCTGCTCCATAAAGAAAATTGCTTCTTCTCTTGGCACTCAGCGGTTTTCTTTGTGGAACTTTTCCATCAAAGCTTCGAAGTGCAGTATTTCAAATACCCATTCCCTCTCGTCTCCCTCCAAGCAACTGAATGCTGACTGGGATTCATGCCCTGGTAGAAATTTGAAGCACTTCACTATGGGGCAAAGATCTTCAGACATCACCTGGGGACTTTTAGGAGCAGCAGTAACAGAAACCTCAAGGAGGATCTGATAAATCAGAGTCTCCCAGACATCTGGTCCCATTTCTTTCCAGACTACTCTGCCTGCTCTTTGAACAGTCCTGCTTTGACCAGGCTCCATGACTCCAGATGGAGTTCACCTTGTCATTTTTTCTATTCAGAATTTGAATAGACAAAGCCAGAACATTCAGACCCAAACCTACAAAGGCATCATACAGTTCAAATTACAGCATATAATATTTTGGTGCCTTGCCCTGCCACTGAACACACAACCTTGTGTTAGGTCCTCTAGTTACCCGCACAGTGCAAGGGGAGTTGCTCAGTGTCTCAGTGGGTTAGAGCCTCCATCTCTGTACAGAAGCAGTCAGTCCTGTAAATGCTTAGGGAAACAGAAATGCTTTCAGGTTTTAGACATTCTAGGCACCAAGATTAGGTGAAAGAGGAATCACAATTGGATCCAATTGCTTAGATCACAATTTTGGGTGCTACAAAAACACTTGAAGGATTCTCCCTGGACCCCAAATGTTTTTTATTCCCGTAGGACCTTACTACTGAAAATCTCCACTTTCTTCCTTTTTCCTCAGCCTCATTGGTGGAACATGCCCAGTACATGGAATGAAAGGGGGCCACTTGTTAAGCCAAACAAAATTTTTTTCCCCTATTGCTTCTCCAGTTCTGGTAGCCCAAGGGATCTATGCTCCTTTGACTTGTGTTTCCCCATCCGCTGCCTTCATTCTCCGTAGCTACATCTCTGTCTGATGCTGACCACATCAGGGCCATTTATCTCGATAAGATGGCTAATTTCCCTTGTCTGGTAGATCAGAAGTGCCAGTCGGGATCTCAGTGACACCTATATAAATCCAGATTAAACCGATTTTTAGAAGTAGAAGGAGCATTTGACCTGAAATCTTTAGGGGTTTCAGGTTTGTTGCCTAAATCACTGTGTGGCTAATTTACATTGCAATATATAGGCTCCCATTTTGTGGGTCTGTGTATGGTTTGAGGAAACACTGCTTTTACTAGCACTTGCTAGTGCAAAAGGGATACTTCTCTGGATGACCCATTCGCTGTGAAAGCCAGAAATTGGAAAGAAGAAAACCATAGGAATTGTTTTGTTGTTTTTTTTTTTTTTTTCATTTTTATAAGCAGCACAGTGAACTCCAGCAACGGAGACAGGGCTGATGACAATGGCTTCCTGCCTTTGCTACATCCTTTTGAACCCTAATACAAGAAAATGCCAGTAACTCCTGCAAAACTTGCAAAAAAACCCACTGAAGATGGTTTGGCCAGAGGTCAGCAGCTGCACAGTGTTTACCAAGTCTCAAAAAATTCTTAGCAATTATTTTATTTGTTAAAATGCTCAGTGTCCATTTTATAAGTCAGTCTTCAGAGTCCTCTAATGAGCTAAGGAAATAAATACCATTCACCTTTTGGAAAGAGAGTAAGTGAAGAATTAACCAACTTAGAAAAAGCAGCAATAGTGGAGGTCAGGTCTGGATTCATGGTCTTCAGCCTCAAATTCAGCCTTTCTGAAAGTCGGATTTGACATGTCTCAACATAAAATAGCACTACACCTGATAATCTCAAATTCTGGTTATTACAGTAATGTTTTTAAATGGCATGATTGTTATATTTGCACACTCTGTTTTCTCCTGGAGTAGGCAGGTACAATTAAAAAATTACCACTCTGCTACAAAAAACAACCCAATTCTAAATATTAGGAAACAAAGCTTATGAGTGCGGGAACAAAATTTAATACTCTGTTCTTATGGTCATCTGTGATGCTTCTGTCTAGCTAACCATTGTTAGTAAATAGATACACAGATGTTAATCAGGACAGTCATGAATGTTGATGCTAGGCCAGTGGTGATGCTGCACAGACCAAAAAGCATTTTACATTTCTTTTGCAGTGTCAGTACATATGGGCTTATCACTCATATCAATATTTCAGCCCAACCAGGACTGCCAGTCCCTCAGCTCTGTTTGAATCCATGCTTTCTCACAATGTTGGAGTTCTGATTTTTGATTTAATATGGTTCTGACCAAACTACTTTGCAATGAGGAGGCAGCCAAAACCCTAAAATAGATAAGCATTCATTCTGATGGACCTTATTTGTAGCATCAGTTGTAGTGCATCCTACAGTATCTTGAGACCATAGTTTCCATCCTTCTGCTTTCACTTCCCACTCAAGACTTATGCTCCAGGTCTTTATTTAATCTTTCTTTCTAGTTTTGTCCCATTAACCATTACGCCCTGCCAGCATGCAGCTAACTGGCCAGGTAATCACATCAAGGTTCTAGTTAAATTTTGATGTCAGTATAGCAAGGGGCATGATTTTAGACAAGGCTGCACTCATGCAAGAGCCTGTTAAGGAAGGTGGCAGAGGTGGGGAGCAAAGTGGTGGATGTCCAGTTTGAGGAATGCACTGGAACCGTGAAGACCTCTTCCTGCAAGGCAGAGGAAGAAATCTTGATCTGACGTAATCCTTTCCACCTGCACTCGCTGGAGATGTTTGAGCAGGTTGCACAAGGCCAGCAAGAACAAAGAGGATCTAAGTTTTAAGCTGAAGGCAGTGAGATACAGGACAGGCCACCAGTTTTGAACAGGCTTCAGACTAACTTGTCATTAAGACTCATTGAGATTTTCAGGTTTCTGTCTCAAGATTGGGCCAATGGACAACCTAGAAGTCAAAAGTCACCAGAGTTGAGTAAGTGGCTGTTCCTTCTTGCTCCTCACAGTCAGGTGAGCTCCTAACTACAGACAGGAGGGATTTCCAGGTGATGACTGACACCATCATCTTCTCTGCTGTGGAGGAGAGCTGGCGTATAAAGAAGTTGTTTTTACTTCAGCTAAGGGCTGTTAGTTTGGGTCCCTTTGCTTAGCTTCTCTCTTCCTCATCACTTGACATCCTCCACCTGGACCCAACACAGAGTCTAAGTGGAGGAACAGTATAACAAGGCACCAAGTTACTTGTTCATGTTCATGTTAAGTTCTTAAAAAGGAAAGGAACAGATCAGGCTGGCATTGGAGCTGCTGTGGATTAATATTTAAGCATACATCCCCCCTTGCAGCTTGTCATGCTGTCATTTGCAACACTGCCCTCCATCAAAACCCTCTTTAAAGCTTGCTGCTACAGTTGACACCTCCACTCAATCAGGGCAACAGCTAGGCTGGATGAGGTGTCTTGCAGGATACCACCCCCAGGCTGAAGGGCCGCCCATGACTGCAGAGATGTCCTCCCCCTTCCTCTTGGGCTGCTGCAAAGTTGGTGCAGCTAAAGCAGAGCAGCTCATGTGCTGGGTGGAGCAAATGTGGCATGTGGGCAATCCTGGCAAGACTTCACATAAATCCAGCAAGAGGGTGAGCACCTGAGAGAATGTTTGTAGTATTCTGTAGGTGCTTCCCCAGATTCATCAATATTTTGTCACGTCTTTTGCTCCTCCAGCTACGTCCAAAGCACCATCTGTACTGAGTGACCCACCTCACTGTGAGTCCTAGTTTTGCTTGTAGTTCAGGCTATGCAATTCAAAACACAGACGTGTCACAACTGGAAAAGCCTTCCCTAGTTCTTTTGTGATTCCTGGCAGAAGTCAGACAGAAAGAGAAATGATTCTTGGCTGGAGGTGAATCCCTCCTGTTCTACTCCTAGAGCTGGATTCAGTCATAGGAATTCGACTGTCTGATCTACAGCAGAGACGAAATCTGTGAAAAACCTTGGTTAGGTTCTGGAAGGCCCTTACTATGGACTCTTCAGGATTTTCCAGAACATGGAGAAAAACCAACTATGTCATTTTCTTGATATCAGCTCCTGATACAAAGGGTCTGAACACATGTGTGCATGTCTGTGTGTGTGAAATCTGATAGTCTAAGTATGATGTAATTTAGGTATTTTGGCACAGCAAAATAGAACAGAATTACTTTTCCTATTATCTTCCAAAAGTTATTGAAAATGATATGAAATATATTCTCTAGGAAAAAAAAAATCAAGTTTTTTTTTTTAAATGCAATTTCTTCAGCAGTTTATTCATTCGTTATTCATTCACTCTCTTTCACGTTGCAAAGGCTTTCTATTATGAAACATTCTGTGAAAAAAATGAACAAAAAAAAAGTATACTACTTCTTTAAAATATATTGCAAGAATCCTCATTTCCAGATTTTTATTGCAGCACTAGCTGGTATTCTTGCATGCAGTTTTGTAATTTATTCTGAACATTCCACTTAAACCTTTTTTCAATAGCATGATTTTATTAGAGTCAGCTCACTGGACTTTCCCAAAAAGGTATTTAAGATCAAATAAAACCAGTGCTTGGAAAAATATCATTACAATATGAAAGCAGTTACAAAAACATTAGTACTGCAAAGTTTTATTTCAAATGGCTGAGCCTGCTGTACCCCAGGTTATTGCACTTCTACTTCCTCAGACACACTCACTGGAAAAATGGGAAAAACTGTCATCTTAGCAGTTTTTACCTGTTTCTCAAAAAAAGCACCCAATTTATAGGGAAGCGGCAATTTTTTTCAGCACCACCATTAATAAGAACAGCAAACCGTCCTTTGTTCCTGCATTCCTTGTCTGTGCAGAGGATTGCTCCTCTCATGACTTGGCAAGTGCCCGGCTCCAGGGACCTCAGCAATTCCCCCGAGTGAAGGGATTTGGGCAAAACAGTGGACCCAGTGATGTGGAAGTGTAGCTTGGTAAGTAGGGCAAATCTGCTGATGATACAAACAAAAATGTTTCATTTAAGAAATACATGCAGGCTGACTTTACCTGTACTTAATATAAAATACCCTCTGGGCTTTACCCTGATGATGCTGCATTGCAAGGATACTTCTGCCCGATGGTAAGAGGGTGCTGTGCCCCGCACCTGGCAGACAGTGCTGGAGCACTGCGTCCTCTATTAGATAGTAATCACCAGCACTGCTCCCTGCTGAGATTACAGCAAATGGGCAGTCCTGCAGCACTGGAGTCATTGGATGCTTTCTCTCCAGCACCAGCAGGATGAAGCCATGACTGAGCCAGCCAAGAGCCTGCCCGTTTCTCATTTCCCAAAGAACCGAGCCCAAATCTCCACGGCAGAGTCAGCCTCCGCCTAGGCAGACCCATGAGCTGGAAAACGCTGCCAGACTTGCATCTCCCATTCAACTTCACAGCCAGGCAGTTAGGGCAAATATTTTCCTTCTGCAGTTGTTGCTTTCTTCAGAAAGGAGATAATTGACAGCTGGCACTGGTGGACCTGGAGTTCAAGCTGATGTTGATTGGTATTTTTGAATTTCATAGGATGTGTTTTAAAAGAGGTCTTTTTGGGAGTGTTCCTGCTCGTAACCTCCCTTTTAAAATCGATGGTGGTCAATAGAAAAGAAATCCTTAAACTCAACTAAATTAAAATCTAATCTAGAGTATAAATGAAAATGAAGAAGTAAAATAAAGGAAATCTTAATTGCTGTATCATCAGATTCTCTGACTTAGTATTTTATTTGCTGGTTTTTGTATTTGATTGCTTATATTTATTTTATGGGACAAATCTGAGGAGAAAGAAGTCATTTGAATAGTATCCCTTGGAAGCAAGTTGTGTTCCCCCTTTTTCCAACCCTTTTCTAGGCTATTTTTTTCCAAGCAGTGTGTGTAGCAAAGCAGCATCAGCACACTTAAGTTTGAAGATTAGGTGTTATGTGTGAACTTTTAAATCCTCTTTTAAAATTGCAAGTTACTGTTCATATTACTTTTCTAAGTAGAAATATGCTTAAAAAGTAAAGTCTTTATTGCTTCTTAAAAGGCGTACTGCTCTGTGATAAATTCTCATATTTTGACTGTTAATATGTTTGAATGAAAATTATTTATACATTTTGGTGAGGTTGAATGGTTTTCATTTGATTGCTGCCTCTGGAAATGAAAGCAGAGTAGCAGGAAATTTACATGTCATGCTGTGATGTATATCCAGATTATGAGATGATTGTGCAGCAGATGAACACCAAGTAAAATCATTTGCATCAAACTGTGACAACTGCAATTCCTGACAAGGCCTCTTAGTTTTTTGGGCTATTATCATTGTACAAGAATATAATCTATTGACAGCAGGGCTGTTTAATACATTTAAAGGCAGACAGTGGAAGAAATCTTAACTGTTTTCATTCACCACTGCACAAGGGTGCAGATCAAAAGTGAATTATATTTAAAAATATGCATGCATGATGATAAGATGCATGACATTCATCAACCTGTTTAGTCATGGTTAAGCTGCGATGGTGAAGATCCAATATTACTGCCATATGTGGTCTGAAATAGAGACGTGAGACTGAAAATTATATTATTGCCCAGTAGAAGTGAATAAACAGGGGAAGACATTCTTTCTTAATCTTTCTTAACCTTTCTTCTTGGATTAAATCCTGCCCTTTTGTATTTTTGTAGAAGTATTGTGTCTTAACTTCAGCTAAGCAAATTTAAGCTTTTTAAATCTGCTGAGGTTTTATTCCCTTTTCTATGGCAAAGAGCATCCCTGTTTTTTTCCGTAATAATAATAAAAAGAGTTGCTTTTGTAAGACTTCCAATATCAGCTGGCTCTGGATCAGGATCCAAATAAACACTAATGCATTACATTTCCTATGTCAGGTATGATCTTTAAAATTATTGGGCTAAGTTAAATAAGGTATTAAAAGAGAGAATTAAGGGACAAACTAATTCTAAAAAAACGTATTTTGGTGCTCCTTACAAAATGCTGCAATCCCCTCCAAGGTCCAGGGCAAGCAATTCCTGATCTACTTGTGTTTTGGAGCGTTTTAATGTGAAAAATACCGTTGGACCTGTTCATCACAGCAGTCAAAAGGTAGATATTATTGTGGACACAGCCCTGAAAGCACAGCTCCCTGACAATGCTGGGCTCCAGCCTGTGCGTGCACTGCAAGCTAGTGAAACACTGATACTGGTGCACAGTCTCCACACAGAAAAGACCTGCCACAGGGTACCGTCAGAGCTGCGTTGGTGACTGTAGCACCACAATCGACTGACGGGACATAGATGGGGATCCTGCCAGGAGGTAAGTTTTTAGAAGTTTTATTAATTGTTCTTAATCCTCCCAGGGAGAATACGAGAGTAGGGCCAGAACTGAGAAGTCTGTGGGAGGGACATCCCTGCTAAGCTGCACAGGTGGAAGGTGGCTGTTCTGGAAGCAACTAGTGTCCCCAACAAAAAAGCAGAACCAATGTGGGAAGGTGCAGCTCAACCACACCCCAACCAGTCCTGTGTGAGTGGGAGCAGATTTCAGGCATGTGTACAAGCTGGGTGGTTTCAGATGAGCACACTCAGAATGGCAAGTGTGGTGCAGAAACACTTAAGCAATGTCAGCACAGGACCGCAGGCTGCATGGTAGCCCTCATTCTGGACCTGACCTGTTTGCCCAAGCTAAAGAGCTTGAACCTGAGCAAAGGTAGCTTAACTGCTCATTGATTCAGCCTGGTTTGTCTTGGTGCTACGCTGTTCCACACCATCTACCTAGCTCAAGGCAGGGCTGACTCCAGGATCTCCAGAAGCCCATGTTGTCTTCGTGGAGCTCACACAGACAGCACTTACCAGGGGAGGAGACAATGGTCAACCCCCTGGAAAGTCTGTGTGCACTGGGGACAGCGTAGGGCACAAACACCCTGGGGAGCACAGAGGACCACAGGCAGGCACAGGGTGTTCATTTTACCATAAAGGGAAGAATTTCAGCATATTTGTATTGTTATTAGCTCCAGCATTAAGAATAAAGAGAGATGGAACAATTAAAAAGTACTAGCCTTTAAAAATTGCTTGCTTGAATTTTGCTTGCAGTCAGCTAGGCTAGCATTTTTTCCCCTAAGGTGAATCAAGGCTCTCATGTAGGCATGTCTACAGATGCTGGAGGTATTTTGGAAAAGCAAGAAAATTACTATGTCTGAGATCCTCAATAAAATTGCAAAAGTTGGCACCATAATACTATGCACACAGTAATGGCAGGAGATTCCCAGGTGCAATGGCTGAATATACTGAAGTTTTCATTAGTGCACTATTATGTTAGAAAACTACGCAGAGACGAAGGACTAAGAACTCCTGGATTCTTTTTTCCCTCCACTTTTGACTTGTGTGATGCCAATACCAGTCATTTAAGCTAACTTTTTGTCAGTCCCTTAATGATAAAAGGGGAAATATGCAGTATTTCTTACCTCCCACAGCTGTCAGCAGGGTTGATTAATGTTGACAAAGGCATTTCTGGTGTGATATGTAAGGAGTAGTTGCTCTCTAGCCACCTCAGTCCAGATTCCCGCTGGTAGTTCATCCCTGCCTTTGCTTGCACTTTCTGTGAAGTGGGCTCTGGAAATCCCAGTGGGACGTTGTAAGCTGTAAAAATTATTAGAAATAAAGAAAAGGTTTTAGTGATTTTGCGGGGAGGCCAACAATGATGCAAATGTAGTTTTCTCTTTAGACTGGGACAGAAAACCAGGATATGCTCCTAATGCTCTGCCCTGCCACTATCCAAATTCCATTATGATTAATGCTTGGTTTGCTTCACCAAATGCTCCAAATACATGTAGGGTTTAATCTTCTACTGTGCAGTGTTTAAGATAATAATAAAAAGGGGTCATTTTCCTGTGGATAGAGGGGTGTCTCATTCCTGCTTCAATAACAAGGGAAAAAACTCTGTCTGACTAGGACAAGAAAATTTTACCTGTGCTCATTTTGGCAATAAACATGCATAAATGAGCAAGGACAATTGGATTTTGTATCATCCAAAAAACAGAGAGTCCTTTCCACACATTATCAGACCTTTCCTTCTACCCTCATCCTGAGAATGTTTTATCACCAGCAAATACCGTATTTTCTTCCAGGTACCAAACTGCTTTTTTTCTATTGTAGGTGCTCACCTTGTTTCATCAGTGCTCAGGCAATATGAAGTTTCTGTTTATAGTACTACAATATTACAATCCTACCTCTATAATAAGAAGCATGAGGATGTCAGCAAATATCTCATTATCGTTACAAAGTGTGAAGAGCTGATACTGCTGCGCATGCATCGAAGTCATTTGAGTGCCCCAAGACTTGTGGATCCAGTATTCAGCCCATGGTGCACTTAGGTTTCACACAGGTGAAATTCCTTCATTTGTATTACTATTATCGATTCATCTGAGACCAAGATTCAGCTCTATGAGTCAGCAAGATCACACACAGAGCATGGAAAACCTCTAGACTCAAAGACGAATATATAAGCAGCACTGCACTTTTCCCTTTCCCCTAATACCCGAGCTATTACCCCACTTCTGCCACTGGAGAAGAGGACACCCAACCAGTCCCACCTTTTGATGAGACCAACACGTCCTTCACTGGCATGGCCCGAGTGCTGGTGGGAGCTAAAACCCATTGCAAGTTTATAGCACTCTAGAATATTTCCAACTCCTGAATGGAGGTTTCTGTGTGTTGCTTTATTTTGACATTGGAGAGGTTGCTGCATTTGGTAAGGCAGCTAAATACTAACCATTTGGGGGTCTTTCAAATGTCAGCATAGCGCTAATATGAAATCAAACCTGTTTTTATTAGATACTCCTGATTCACCAGAGAAAACCTACAGATTAAAAAGTTATCAGGTTTATGATGTCGTCTTTTTTGGAGCTGAGGAGCAGCTGTTGCTACATAACAGCTCTGAGCATGATGAACATTTTGGGAGAAGGGGTAATTTTTAAATAAAAAAGAATGTAACTATTCTGGAAGAAAATCTGGCCACTAACTTCATTTGACATGTGTAATAGACTGTGATAGTTTTTTGGGGACTGCACGATGCAAAGTAAAACGAAGCTGGTAATAAGCAACTTGGCATTTATTCTTTATGTAGGAATATTTGTTCCTCAAAGTCAGACTATGTGGAATATTAGCATTTGAATAAATTATTCAACACTTTCTAGAGAACGCAAGGGGAAAAAATCTTTTCAGCATTATAACATGACAATCTACAGGGTAGTAGAAAAAGAAGGCTGTCATTTTTTCTTCAATTACAAAAGGCAAATATTTATTATTTATAAGTATTCGCCTTGTATAGGCTTAAATGTTATTTATGAACCTGTTGCATAGTGATTTTCAATGTAACTCATTATTTTTAGCCTTAGGGTGTTGTAAAGGAGCATGGATATATTTAATGACACTCTGCTAGTCAGCGCAATTACACTGTAATCATTATGTAAAATGTGCTATTAATTAAACCAATTTCTAGTTAGAACATTCTCTTCTGCGGGGCTTAATCTTAATCTCTGGCAATCTTTCTCTCTGTTTTTCACTCATTAATTATATGATTACTTTTTAAGTTACATATGATAAAATATGTTTTTATTTTTAAGCTTAGTATGCTCAATTATTTGTATTTATCATGCCGTTTGCCTGAATTATTGAAAAGGCTTTATTTGCCAAACAAAAGAAACATAAGATCAGGCAGTTATCTGGGAGTCAACAGTAGTTTGATGGTTGACAATTGTTTCTGATATTCTTTTTAGATGTTGTATGGCTGAATTTAATTTTCAGTTCAGAAACATCTGCTCTTCAGTCTTCTCCTTTTATCCTAATTACCACACAGAAATCTATACCTATTTTTAAATACTTCATTTATACACAGAGGAAAATCTCCATGTTTTCCCCCCATTGGACTGGCTCTTTATGATAGTATTTTGTTAAAAGCAACATAGTTATACTAAAACATTGCTCAGTCTTAATGTAGTTGACATGAACACCAACCAAATAATTATTATTGAGGCATTACGGTATTTTTCAGCTGCAAATTAATACTGTTAACAATTCCAGTTAAAATAATTGCATCTAAATGTCTACTACACTTCAGAAAAGGAAAAAATCACCCAGTTTTTTAAGTCATCCTTGCTTTGCTCTGCAATGACCCCTTGTGGAAAAAAGACTTGTAAAGAGGAGGAATCAGCTCTAAAGTCTCCATGTATTCCCTGGAAATTTCATATAAATACGTAAGAGCAAAAACGTTTTGTTCTTGCAAAGCCTGATGGTCAGGGATTATGGGTTAATAAGCCTAAAAAACGTTGGGTCCATTTTATCTGAAGTCCGAAGCTTTTGGGAGGTCTTCAATTCAGGATCTCCATGTCAGGGTCTCTATTGCAGCCTCCCAAGGCAGCTTCTCCTCGGTCCATGCAGCAGATGCGGGTAGACCGCCACCACCTCACCATGCTGCTGTGTATGAAACTATCTCTCCTGCTTAACTTTCCAGTTGCTAAATAACTCATAAGGGGTGGTGTAAATCAGAAATAGCTATTTAAAAAAAAAACCACCACCCTCCCTCTGGATTTACACCACTCTAAGTGCGGGGAATGGGGCCCTACATGGTGTATGCGCTTCCTCATCTCATCCCCTTCTGTGAAGGTTGTCACCTGCACCAGCAAGCAAGAAGCAGATGGCCAAGAATCACATCATCATCAATCTAAAACACCCACTGAATCCACCACGTAATCCAGCAAACAGTTGTCACTGTGCTAAAAGGCACCCAGCAGAAGCTAAGGGCTCTGTTGCCAAATGACCAACATCCTCTGTACTGTAGATTTAATTAAGGAAGTAAAAGCCTCTGGGAAAAGTGTCCCCCAGTCAGTTAATAAGGTTTTGCAGGTTGGGGCAGAGCCACTTGAATATAAACTTCTTTCTCCTTGAAAGTATGAGTGGAGAAGGATATCACAGATTCCCTGAAATCCTCTCGCATTTTCCAAGAAAAATTCAATGATAAAAACAATGTTTCTGCAACCTGCCTGCAGCCTGATCTCATTAGATGGCTGAATCCAGCCCAGCTTTCATCTGGCCTTACTTTGTGCTCCACCTGAGGGCAATGGGAGACTTCCCACCGGCAGCACCGGGACCTGTACTGTGCCATTCAGGACAGATTTGTAGGTCTGTCCCAACTTCTTTTCCCAGTGGGAGCCAAGTACCGGAACAGGAGTGAAGCGATTTGGTTCTGCAGCAACATTCACTTAACAGGATACACCGCACAGAAGGGAAGGGTGTAGTGGGAACAGAGACCGCTTTCTCTTGCTGTCTTGAAGGTAGGTCCTACCCTATTCTGGTCGGATGTATAAACATCTCAGAAGGCTCATCAGCCAGGGTAAATGTTCTTTTGTTTCTGCTCTATGATGTTTTATAAATAGCTTGTAACTCAGTTTCTCGCTGACCTTGCTGTGGTTACTGGAGTAATTTTATGTAAAGATGAAGTGTCCTTGAATACTTTCCTCTATACATTAAGTGCAAATATCAATTTCTTCAGTATTTGGTGTGTGCGTGTCTTTTCTGTCCCCAACTATTTATTTCAGGAACAAACCCACCGGTTGTGGACAATACAAGGAAACCTCGCTTTGTATTTTTTGAATTACTGATGGTTGGTAGACAGCACATCATCCCAGTTGCATCCCTTCTGTGTAGGGTACCATAGTATCCTGGTGGAAATTATGACGATGGCCTATCAGGACTATGTCTGTCAGCTGGAAATATTAAATGGGTTTTCTTCCTTTTTGGGTGTAAAAGATCCAAACGACCCCTCCTGTAGCCAAAAGCACAACACATGTAATGGCGGAGACAACCAATAGGTACTCTGGACGAAGAGTACATGACCATTTCACACCAACCTTATACAACAGGTTCATTCAGCCACACTTCAACCAGCACAAAGACTGCAGAGTCAAGGGTCTGGTGTTTGCCAGCAAATCTCCTTGAGTCTGTGACAGGAGGAGCAAGGTGTGTTCGTGTTTCTTAAAAAGAGAATCTTTACCCAGATGAAGAATTCATGCCTCTGGTTAGTGCTGCCATTTCTGCCATATCAACACTTTCTTTACCACTGATATTCTGACTTGAGACTTTTTTGGAAATGGGTTTTGTGCTGCAAGTCAATTATTAGAGACAAAAAAAAAAACCCACAACTGACATGGGACTGAGACATTTTCCTAGAGCAAGAAAACAACTCTTCCTCATTAGAGGAACTGATAACTGCTGCTGGAGTCAGCTCCCACTCAGAAACTTGGACTTAACATCAACAAACCCTTTCAGCTTCGCTTACAAGAACACAAGACTGGCAATAACACCTGCCTGCCCTGTTCTTTTGCTTGTACTGCCTTCCAACTCCTTCTGCCACATGCTGCCTTTACTAAATATTCTTAAAATGTCATTTTGTCCAGTGAAGTGGCAGCTGCAGAGGAAGGCAGCCAGAGAAAAGCACGTTTGGAAGGTGGAAAGAGGACTTCAGGTATCACATCTCTCATTCTGGATTTTTTCTTACGCTCCAAACCGAAGATGTGGAAAAAAGATGCTGCATCCTCAGACTCTGCCCAGCCGCCGTCTGTCTGCCTTCCCTGGCACAGCTCAGCCGCTGGCACAGCTAGAGCAGTCTTGGGGCTGCTCTTGCTTGTGCAGCTCTGAACAGCCCCCAGTGCCCGCTCGGCTAAAGCAGGATCCCAGGGCACACACAGGCTGCTCAGCCGCAGCTACCCACAAAGCAATTGGCGGCTTTGCTGTTTGTACGTCACTCCAGCACCAACTGGAAATCCCCGCAAGACCCATTACAGCAGTCTACTGGTTTCTCAGTGTTGCCTGAGGTGAGAAAAGCAGCTGCAAGGGAGAGGAGGGGTCAGTCCCAATATACCTTGCTACATCCACAGGACAGCAGCGCACCAAAAGTGCCTAGTAACAAAGGCCATAAACTCCATGATGGAAAAGTAGGAATTATGGCTTTGGGGCACAGTGCATGCCCACTGCCCATCTCCCCAACATAAACCTGCCCGGCCTCAGTCTCATCTCACACAAGCTAAATACATATATAAGTAGGAAAGTGTATAAGAATAATGTCTACAGCTAGTCCGTAATGTAAGTAGGAAAGGGATCACAAGATGAGGTCTCATCTAGGATCCTACTTTACATTTCATCAAGCTGTTATCCCCCTGTGCTCAGGGTGCAAGAAACCGCTGGTGGAGCATCCAAATTTCTTGACAATTCTCCTTTTCCCATTTTTAAGTTTATTTTTAGGCTGCTCTTTCCTGGATGAACCCAGTCTTCTCTTGCAGGCTCCTAGGGAGCCATGAGCTCACTGATCTGGCAGCAGGTAGCTTGCAAAGAATCCCTGGCGAACAGTTCGCTGCAACTCTATTTTTAATATACATTGCTGACCCTAATGATGGTCTATTGAGATGAGGGCAAGGAATGTCTGATCAAGTGGAGATTAATTTTTGACTGTGCTGTCTGCAAATGCATGAAAATGCACTCCTTTTTCTATTTAGACTCACAGGATGCTTTGATTGATTGACTAGTTTACAAATGAAGGTGATAAAATTAGGTTGAAGACCACATACATTTCTTAAAATGAGTCTGGCTGGTCGTGGAGACAATGAGGTTTGGACAGATTGTATTGCTGGTTTAGGCAATCTTCTGAACATGTCAAGATTTATAGACCTGTACTGTAATGTTACAATTGCGGCTCACTGATATAGGTTTCTTTTCAAATTCTTTCCCATTTTATTTGAAAAAGGCCATTAGAGAGTTATAGACTATTGAAAAAGCTTTTTCTTTGCTAACCCTTAATAAACTCTTCCAAACAAGGACTACTGCATTTTTGTATTAAATTTAGACCAAAATCTATAAAACATGTTCTCCCAGGTTTGGATAATTTGATTATTATTATCTAAATGGAGTTACGGTCCATATTGGCTTGCAGTAGCATACATAGTAAATAAAAGGTAAGTTAAGGTTTGTACAAGATCTTAGGACACTGAGGATTTTTCACTCTTCATTTGGATTACTGGATTTTGGGAATGGTAAGTATATTTCCCCAGGTTGAGAAATTATAAAAATAAAATCCTCAGAATGTGGTGCTGAAATTAATGTTGCATTGAGCTAGAAACAAATTACTATTAACATTTCTTTATTCTTATTGTTGCACAAATACCCACAGAAGCCTTGGGATTTTCTTAATAAAACAGACAAGGTTTACCAAACAAATGAAAACAGACGACGATGGGTTTCATGCAAAATTAAAAACCATGATGACATTAAAAATCATTACAAGAGAAGAGCAATAGATAAGATATCAAAGCTCTTTATGAATTAATAATAAATTCTATTTTATACATTTTGCCGTCAGACTAATGTTATCCAAGAACTTTGTCAGCGATATCCTAGAGAGGGGGCCTGGGTACATTTAAAATGTGAGCTCCCAGATTTTGTTTTCATGCCTTCTCCACCTGAAAAAAGACCAAAATGTGATGCTTTCATGTGTTTGGAGTGCTTGAGGACTGGGAAGACAGGATCAAGGTTCAAAAAAACAGTCAGTTATACACACCTCTCAGGACATCAATAAATATTATAAATACAGAGCTTGGTATGTCCTGTCTTGCTGGGGAGAGAGGTGAGGATGCCCCAGCACCGAATGACATGGGCTCCTTTTCCTGGAGTGGAGGACATACCTGAGGAGTGGGGTGTAAGGCTCTGGGAGCAGCAGAGGCATTTTAGGGGTGGGAGCCTCAAGGGAAATGCTGGATGCCACTACGACCCATCAGGCAGATGAAAGAAGCTGCTCTAATGAAAGCCCTGTGGGAGCATTTCCACCTCCCACAGAAGCTTAGAGGTGGGAGGATCAAACACGCCTGGGCAGCCTGTGAGTCTTCCTCATTCCTTGGGCTGCAAAAAATACATCCTTTGTTGGGGTACAGCATAAAAAACCCGATTCCATCTGCCTCAGGGGCAGGCTTCTTCCTCACCCAGCAGTGCCTTGCTCCAAGCGTTGGCAGAGCTCCTCGTTTCACCACCTCCCCAGGACCTACCAGTCCACGAGGCAGGATTTTCATTTAATTAATTTACCTGTGCCTTCAGGGGAGATTGGCCTTTGCCCAACCTAAGCATGGCATCCCTTCCTTCAAAGTTCATCCTTAAAAACCAAACACTAATGGAGATCTTGGAAGGAGGTGAGGATCACAAATCAGGGTAAAGATGAGGCTGCCCCTCTGCAGAAGGGGTGCAGGAGGTGCACAGGCACGTGTAGCAGTCCCTGCAGGCACAACCGCGCGCAAGCATGGCAGGGGAGGACATGGTTTCTCTGACTGTGGGTGGTAAGTTTTTGATTCTCAGTTATCAAGCAAAGAGCTGTGAGGGGAGGAGTGGTGAGAGATGTGCCCAGGAAGTTCACAACGCCAAAATATTACTCATATAACACTCGGATATTGACAGCAGCCAGTCCATGAGCTGCTGCTTCTACACTCGTCCCAAGCTTGCAGCCAGCCCTCCACAGCTTGTGGGACGCTGCTCTGCAGTTTCTATTTCAGCCAGTTGGCGTGTGGTTTCTCTTGCTCTGCTGGCTCCAGATTTTAAAAGAAATTTGATATGAGAAGAAAACAATAAATATATTAAGTCTGAAATCAGCTGGCTACTAAATACCTAGTGAGTGTGTGGGTTGTTTTTCTATAGGGCTCTGACAGTGTAAATAAAGGTTATTGGAAGAGGGGATTTCTTGGGCCAGTGGACTGACCACACTTCGAGCTTTGCACCCTGCTGCAGATGGTCCATGGTGATTTTTAATATAAATAAAACCCTGTATATTGAGGAAAAAGCAGCATTAAGCAATAGAACAAATGCTCTCTAAATATAATGCTAAATTTCTGATCACAGATGAGCTAATTTTCAGTTCTTTGCTTCTGATGTGTAAAAAATAGATCACCTATTAAAAACACAGCATTAAAGCAGAAGAAAATAAAAGCTGGCAAATCAGAAAGGACCTTGATATTCCTGGCTTAAACATGATTACTTCACTCTATCTATTCTAATGCACATGAAAGCAGGTTTACTCTCCTCCCCACCCACCGTAATATGAGCGACTCCTATAATAGCTCTAAATGTTTTCTAGGAATGTATGAAATCTTCGAACAGAGGTATTTAAAGGTTTAGATATGTTTGAAATACAGCAATTTTTCAATCTTCTAAGCCAGCCAATCCAGGTGCCTGTTAGCCTACAAGTGTCTGCCATCTTTCTCTGATTGTCAGTGGAAATAGACTGATGGATCACTTCCCTGTGTCACTGCTCTAGACTGGTGACAATCAGTGAAATGATTGTGTCTGCCTCTACACATATCTGTAATTGATTGCCTAAACCCTAAGACTCTCTTTCCCAGTTGATATGATGGAACATTGGACTGAAATCACTCTCGATGAGGAGGAGTCAGGACCATTTGTTATTTACTTCTTTCCTTGTGCCTTTCTTCCACCCTGCTTGAATTGTCCCACAAGAACACATTATGGTAATCAGACAGAATGTATGTATAGGAATCAATCAAAAGGAAAGCCGTCACAAGAGTTATGACATTACAAAGTCTGTTTGTAACTTTTGATTTATGGAAGATTTTCTGTTTTATAAATTGAGAGTGAGGCATGTTGGGATGGCTTAACCCTTGAACTCCTCGGTGAAGATAAAAAAGCAGTGGAAAAGGAGAATTAATAGAGAATGGGCAGAGCCAGTCTTCCCTTACTCATAATCACTAGATTATAAAATGAGACTAATGTTATTTTCTTGTATTTCCAGCTTGTAAATGTTTTTGTATGAAAGAAAGATGCCTTACAGGAAAACAAATAAATACCCATCCTGCCAGAAGACTTTATAATCAAAGGCTACGAGCCTGCTAAGACTATACATATGCCTAATTTTTGTGCTGTGGCATCCAACAGCAGTCCATCCCTGTTCCCCAAAACATATGCTTAACTTCAGCTCTGAGCCTTAATCTTATTGAACTCAACGGGTTTTAAGCACACACTTATCTTTAGACTTTAGGAGCTTTGCTAATACTGATGAACTTAAACATCTGCTTCCCGTCACTTTGCTTTTCACCTCTGCATGGTCCCACTGCCTTCAGGTCTGAGACCCAGTTCTTAAGCACATGCTTAACTACGCAGACATGAACAGAAAAGATGTATCAAATCAAGTGCATTCATAAAGGTGTGCAGAGTTGGAGATTAAATGTAAATATAACCTGTCAAATGAATGCTACAAAACGTGTAGAAAAGATATATTAAACAGCTTACATAGTTATTTACATGTCAGGAGATGTGTGTGTATATAGATTCATGAATGGCTCTGTGTGTATGAGAAAAATATTTATATGCATATACTTATTTTCTTCCCCAGTCTGAATACCTGCATTACCCTTTTGATGTTTTAAACATATTATTTTGTTTTTTAAAAGTGCATTTGGAAACTCTCAGCCCCTACCACATCTTTATCTACCACTAACCTTTCCTCTTTCAGGACTTCCATACACCACCTTGTTTCTAATCGAATACACCACTTTTTGTTACTCTGATTTAATTTCTGACATGATGCTGTCTGAGCTAAGCAGTTGTTTTTTAGGGGGAAAATTGTTTTTCCGTGACATTTTGCTTGAACATATCCTCATAAAATAGGCCCTGTTAAATAGCTGCGATGTTCTAGATGGGAATGGATTTCAGCAGGGGATACAACGGCTTCTGAATGTGTGTATACAGAAGTTTAGTTCTTAAGAAATGTGTGAAACTGACGTGCTGGTAAGACTTTGAAAAGCATGTACCTAGGTCAGAAGACCCATCTATTCTCTCACCCTAAAACTACATTCTACCTTCATGGAAAACATCGTAGAAGTTGCTTTTTGGATCCTTTGCTTCGTGAAATGTACCCAAAACACTGGAAAATCTAAGACTGGAAATATGAGTTGGATACCTGTCATTTTTCATATGGGACATTGTAGCTTTTAACATTTACAACGTTTAGAGGCACATCAGAACAGCAAAATGGACAAAATGGAGAGCAGCCGTATTACCACTATTTGGAAAGACTTTGTGAAGTCTTTAGGGGGAAATGGGTAAATCACCAGAGTGAAGTCACATTGCACTAAATTCCAGGTATAAATTTGGAGCTGCTTCATGCGACTTCAGTGGGATTAGAATTTTCTTTTCGTTATTTACTGTGGCAACAACTTAGAGCTTTAGTCAAGGACCAGACTCTATTGTGCTGAGAGCTGGATGAAACACAGTACAAAGAGGCTCTTCAAAGAGAATAACAAAACCCGTGGTTTACAGTAGAATGACTCCAGCTTTAAAAGTCATCCCTCAGAGCAGAATTTAGCTTATCCCACATTCAAAAAGTTGCACAGTTTTCAAATATTTACCTGATAATCTCGCTATGTAATATATTTAGCCATTCTGCTGACAGCTGTACTCATTTTATTGGCTAATGGCTAAAAGAAATCAGGTTTTCTTTTTAATAGCACAGCAGTCCTTCTCTGCTTAATCTCCTTCTTCAGCTTCAAACTGAAAGTTAATCAGATTGCAGATCCCACTGGGCACACTCTGTGTTTTTTTAATACATTAGGAAACCTCTATCACTATCACTGGAAAACTTAAAAAACCATTTAAAAACAAAAAAAGAGGAATAAATGAAAATGTTATGAACCTGGAAATGTTAATTAAGTCATTTTCAAAGAAAAGGCTTTTGATTCAGAATATAATGCCATGTCACTTATTAAGAGTTAACATTTTTCCCTCTCAAAAAGGTTCAACAAAGAATTCAGAATCATTAAAAAATTTAAGCAATATAAATGGATGCTATGAAGTTCTGCAGTAAACTGTTACAAACAAGCTAAGTATCAAATAAAGGCCTAGTATAATATTTTTATTAATTTCCCTGTGTCAGGAGATCACCTTTGATCTTTTATAGGCCTCTTTCACCCTCATGGACAATACAACGGAGAATAATTCAACCTCCTTCTCATCATTATTGTTTTTATCCTTCTTAGAGATGCACTTAAAGCAAAAATCCAGACCAAATCCTGAAATGTTAACATTTTCGAAGTCCAAAGCTTTATTTGGTTCTAAATTTTACCAGTAGCATGAGTTACATATAACGATCGACAACAGTTCTTTGGATCCAAGCCTTGATGAAGATACACTTAGGATCCTGATTTTACTCAATATTTAATATTTAGAAAAAAATAATCTGGTGTTGAAGGTTGATAGACCTTATGAAAGGTTAAGAAAATGATGACAGGATTTTGCCACCCACCCACTGATGATGGACAGAAACCACTAAACTCCAGTTCCTATAGAGCAATGGTTCCCAGCAGCAGATTAACTCAGGAAACCTCCACACCTACATAGCTGTCCCGTGCCATCGCTTCCTTCCCCATGGACCAAGGCTAGCAGCAGCGGTTCTTGCTTGCGGCAGGAATATTCCTAAGCAGCCCAGTGCCTATACAGTTCCTTTCCTTTTTCTGGCTGCCAGGATGAAAGCTGCAAGGTGCAGGCAAAGCCCCAGACCCAGCAACTGGAGGCAGATCATGAAAAATTAGAGTAGTTACCATAATGGTTCCCGTATTATGAGGGCTTCTGGAGCCTGAAAAAACAGATGAACAAATCTTCTCCCTGATGTTAAGGTGTTAAGCACCTTAACAGAGGGTCCTTCTTCTGTGTTCTTTGATTCTTCCCACCAGTACACACATACACTCTTGTACACCCTTCCCTGGCAGTACGGATGAGAAAGCCACACGGACAACCTGTGATTCAGCAATCTTGGGTGAAAGCCTCCTGATCAATGATGTGCCACATCCTCATATGAGTCTTGGAAACACTTTGAAAAATGAGCCCCTTGTCCAGATACAATATAATAAAATAAAATAAGGGCCAGAAAAACAATCATATCAGAATCAGTAAACAAAACTGCAGCATGAGAATAATTTGCTCTGTGCAGATACAGCATTGTCAGAGTGTTAACCAGAGCATTTTCCTCTTCCGTGGCCCTACACTGCTGTGATCAGGACACTGTTATGACCTACGGAAGAGAGGAGCTGCTTTCTGTGATATTTCATTTTTTTGGTTAGCTTGGGGTAGTAATGAACAAGTCACAGCCAAGTGAATTAATCTCTCTGGCTCTCCAGAAATGAAACTTCATGTACAGCAATTTGGTCTTCATTGCTTTTTCACTGTGCCCTTTCTATAAGATTCTTCATAAAAAAGTAAAATTAAATTAAAACCAGTGGAAAGTGTGTTTTAACCACTCCAAAAATGCTCGTAGATTTTCCATTAGGCACACACACATTCCAGCAGCATGTAGAATTAAGTGTCTGCGGTAAGCACATTGCACATCATTTAGACTTATCAAAACAGATACTGCATGTTAAATTAACCTCACCAGCTGGCTATTCAGTACATATCTGGGGTCCGATCATGGCCGTAGCAAACTTTCATTTATTGCAACATGATCAGAAACAGCGTGAATTAATCTCAGCCTGAAGACATACCCAGTTAGTATAACTAGACCAACAGCAACTCTCAATCAGTTGACCAGATTTGAGACAGTACCAAAAGCCAGAGAGGAAATCTAAAGGCCTGCTGCATGGCAGAAGCCCTTTGGACTTTCGCTTCTTATGCCCTCCCTATTGCTTGGTATTTCTATAACTATTTTTTTTTTCAATTTCATTTCTCATTCTGGTATTTCCTGGAAAATTTACTTGCTCTCCACTCAACAGATCATTTAAGCCCCCACTCACCTATAAGCACATGAATTATCCCATGCCTGTTAAGCAGATACTGAATTTCAGTTGCTTGAACATTACGTTGATTTAAGCCCTGATAATCACAGAATAGGAAATGTATATTTTAATAGTTAGTTAGGTCGATTAACCCTCATTAAACCAGTTGGTGTTTCATCAAAATAAACCAAATGTAATAAACATCTTCAGAGCCCTACTCTATATTGAGTACCTGCGAATTAATTAAAAACGTAGTATTAGCAGTTTACCAATGATGGCATAAATATGTATCTATTACATCATTGTTAATCTCTGTAAATATGTTCTTAATAACCTCATGGTATTTAGTCAGCATACAATAACTGTCTCATTAAGCTTAAATTAAATGCATGGTTAAGCATATTAAAAACACTTAATTTAAAACGTTGCCAACATTCTTCATATTAGGTTTCAATGTGACTACAGTTTCTCAGGATTGTAGGTGACTGACCGAGTTTGGCAAAATCGCTGGCCCTGTGACTTTCTTCTCAATGTCCATTAAGACTCTGAGTAATTTAATGCTATCATTTTATTAATACAGACCCACTCAATCCATGTAAAAGAGACTAGGTTTTATTTATGGGAAAGAATGCTCATGTGCCAAAGCAGACAGAAAGCTTTGAGCAGATAAAATGTTTTTCAAAAAGTAAAACAGAGGGTCTAATAAAAAAAAAAAAAAAAGAAAAAAGCCCTCTGTTGGAATAACAATAAAGAGAATGTTGCCGTACATGATTTTTCATTTATGGATAGCTGGAGACATTAATATACTTGCCTATGGCTTGTGCATTACTATTCCCAGCTATGCAGAAAGGCAAGGTGATTTACAGCCCCCTGCGCTGTCTCGCTGCCCCAGCTCACCGACTGTCTCCGCCGGCCGTGGGTTGGCTGGTGACGGCTCCGGCGGGAGGGTGCCGGACTGTGCTGCAGCCGCGCAGGCAGCAGCGCAGGCGGCTGGTATATGTGACCTGGGATTTTTGGGGTTTGTGTACCCAGCAAGCCAATCGCCGGGCAGAGAGAGCAATAGCTGAAGCTTTTACTGCTCTTTAAGTTTCCTCATTGATTCCCTTGGTAACTGATTGTATCACAGAAGTTATATAAAAAACACATTAAACGCCAACTAAATCAAGACTTTTCATGACTTTTTTCTAAAGCAATGAAATTCAGGACAAACACTATACTATGCATGGAGATCACCACCTGGAGAACAGAACTCTTCATTTCACACCCTGTCTTTCCAAATGGAACTAGAATGAAGTCGTGTGTTTTATTCATTTTATTATTTCCTGTGCTATTTATATTGGCATTTAGAAAACATACGGCAGAAAATTCAAATTTACAACAATACTCGGCACTTCTGTATCACCATCCATGTAATGATCTCCAAAGGCTTAATGAACATGGCTGCACTTAAGCCTTATATTCCGCACTGGACAGTTCATAATAATATATGTAAGAATAAATAGCACCGGGAACTATTATCAGGGTGACTCTAATAGGTGGGAAAACTGAGGGACAGGAAAGTTAAAAGGCCACGTTAGAAAAGCTCTGAAGTTCTGCTGCTGTTTCCAACCAACATCAGCAGGAGATGCAGCACTCCTCACCTCTGAAAATCAGACCCCATAAAAGATTTCCACATAGTTTCTCATGATGTCTGTGAAAAGTGGAGTCTAGAGATTTGGGATTTCTGTGTCTGTGCTTTCCTCATGAGAATGCCAGCTAAGGTGAATGACTACAGACTCCTGCTGCTGAACAGATCACCACAAATCATCAGGCTGAATGTTTGGCATCTGCTGGACATTCAGATTGGGTAGTCTTTCCTTATGTTTTTAATAAAAGACTTTTGAAGGCATTATGAAACTAAAGGGAGTTATCTTGCTGAACTTCTCATCCACGGCCTCTATTTGCTTTTCAGTTGTATGGCTTTGAATTTCCCAATTTCATAATACTTCCCCTTTTTCTTCACTAATAGGGCACAAAATTTCAAAATCTGCTTCCTTGCAACGTGCCTCCTGTTCTCAGCTGAGGCTATGCTGATGTGGTCTGTGAAGCTCATGAACCTCTGCAGGCTCTGAACAGGCTTGGACTGATTCATGCTGATGCATGCTGATTCAGTCTGAGCAAGCTGAGTTTTCTGTAATTTAAATGTCTTTATAAATAGCATGTACACCTCAGTCCCACTTAATGCAGCTTGTTATTCTAGTTCTTCTGAGTCCGTTGATTCATTATTCTTTAGAACAGCAAATACACAGTATCTTTAAGCAGGATGACTAAGTCAATGGAATGATGGATGGACAGGCAGACAGCTAGATAAGAACAACTTGAGATATGGGGCTTCTACTGAAATACTTATTAGGATCAGTTAATTCTGACAATTTTGAAGTCATTTGGGTAGCACCGATTAAGATTTAAGTTCAATATTGTAAAGTTTGCCTTCTGCTATTTGTGAAAAAATATCAGAGAAGAAAGAAGGAAAAAAAATCAAGCAAATACAGTCAAAATAGAAATGGGAAATGCTATAAAAAACAGAAGAAGGAATGAAAAGGACAATTAAGTTACGTGTTGTGGTTTAACCCCAGCCAGAAACTAAGCACCACACAGCCGCTCACTCACTCCCCCCTGGTGGGATGGGGGAGAGAACTGGAAGAGTAAAAGTGAGAAAACTCATGGGTTGAGATAAAGACAGTTTAATGGGTAAAGCAAAAGCCACGCGCGCAAGCAAAGCAAAGCAAGGAATTCATTCACTACTTCCCATGGGCAGGCAGGTGTTCAGCCACCTCCAGGAAAGCAGGGCTCCATCACGCGTAACGGTTACTTGGGAAGACAAACGCCATCACTCCGAACATCCGCCCCCCTTCCTTCTTCTTTCCCCAGCTTATATACTGAGCATGATGTCATATGGTATGGAATAGCCCTTGGGCCAGTCTGGGTCAGCTGTCCTAGCTACGCTCCCTCCCAGCTTCTTATGCACCTGGCAGAGCACGAGAAGCTGAAAAGTCCTTGACTAGTGTAAACTCTGCTCAGCAAGAACCAAAACATCAGTGTATTATCAACATTATTCTCATCCTAAATCCAAAACACAGTACTCTACCAGCTACTAAGAAGAAAACTAACTCTATCCCAGCTGAAACCAGGACATTAGGGCAAAAGTTAACATTTTCATATAGCATCCTTGCTTGTAACAACCTGATCTCAAATATTTTTAAAATGCTAGAAAATTTTTTTCTTCTAGAAAAAAGTAGCAATAAAATAAAAAAAGGATCCTCTTTAGAGGAAAAAAATGACTTAAATGAAGGACAGAGTATGTTTGAATCAAATAAATAATATGAAACTGGAGAGTAACCAGAATGGTTTGTGGATGTTTCTGCGTGCTGAGTTTGCGGCTCTTCAGCTCACGTTCCAGACACTGCACAGAAATCCCCTTGTCTTTGCCCTTGGAGGTTCCTGGCTTCCAGGGAAGCCATTGGTGCTCAGGGAAGGAAGAAAGACAAGTTTCAGTATCGGCTTGTGTTTAAGACAGAGAGCAGATAGACTTTGAGCTTGGGATGCCGCCGGCATAGTGCAAGCCTGTGCTTGCCCTTCGCAGCACACATTACCTTCCCAGAAGGAAGGCAAGTGGCCCATGCCATCTGTGGCCTTGATTCCCACCCATGACGAGAGGATGAATTGGAATCAGTGGTTTGTATGTTGTAGCCGCAGATTCGGCAAGTCCATCTAAAATCCTTCTGCGCAATATATCTTTCAGTACCTGAAGGGGACATACTCGTTTGCACAAACGGGATCACCCCAACAGTCTGTTGGGGGAAGAAAATGTCAGCAGTGTTCACACTTCCGTATATATTAGTTTTGTAAATCTGAGGTGCAAATTGTTTGTAGAATCTCAATTACACCCCTTATAATATTGTCATTTGCAATCAGCTCACTATGAAAACAGGGCTTTCAAAGGGTAAGAAAATCATTTGAACTTGTGATCTACAATAGATTTGAATATTCAGATAAGGTCACTGGTCAGAGCAGGGGTGACAGCTGCGGTCAATAAATAGGTTCAGTGAGACAAAATCTTTTTGTATATGTGGGAATAGCCTGAAGAAGAGAGGTTCTCAAGAGGGATCAGAGAGATTAAATTTAGCTGTGTCACCATTTTATTTCCAGGACGCTTAAGGCATGATAGAAGCCTTTGGTGTGGCCACCACGCCAGTATGCTGATCCTGCTGACGGTGTCAGTCTGGTGCCACCAGGTCAGATGTTCTGCTTCACTGTGAATATGAATCTGATGGAGAGCGATGTCTTGTTTTGGCTTCCTGCTGATCGACTTTTGACAGGCTACAAGAAGACTTGAACAAAGCCAACTATAACAAAAATGACAAGTGGTTCTAATGTCCTCGATTCCTGGGTTCTCAGTGTGACATCTCTTTAAAGAGCCTGATAATCAGAAAATGCTGAGACCTTGGCTTCTGACAGTCAGGTCCTACATGTCACGGCTGAGCACCCAAAAATAAGGCACCCAGCACTACTAATAGTATTTTAACATCATGGCTTTCCTTTCAACATCAGTGAAGAATCTGTCTCCTAATTAACTATAAACCACAGCACTGCTTGAAATTCACTGGTAAGCATGAGCAGTACTGTTAAGATCACACTTAAGAAGCCAAGGATGATTAACCTTTGCCTAGGTTATAAAATGGCCCATTTAAGAACTGTTGCTACTGAATATATCACCTTGATATCAATTGGATTATTGAGTGAGAAGTTATACGTGATGTTTGGTAAGATGATATATGTATGGTTACAAACTGTTTATGAGAAGTGGAAAAGCCAATAAAAGATTAATGCAGATTTAAATAGATTTTTCCTCTTTACCTTCTTCCGATTAATTTATGCAAATATAAGCCAGTTTGCATATACTTTAGAAAGGTGCCACCATTCTAGTTGTACTAGAGAGATATCCTCATGATGTTATCAATCAAATTACACTGGGGCCCAAGTGGTGACATTTACTTTATATCTGCACTTCCACAATGACTTCGTTTTACGGGTTCAGGATAAACTTTCCCAAAAGCTACCGAAATCATGTTTTCAGCCAAAATTCAACTTCCTCCATAGGCATTTATTAAAGACACAATACTTAATTTTCTGAATCACAGCTATGGTTTCTGCCTTTGAATATCTCTGTTTCAGTGCAATTTGTGCATATAAATATTTACCTGCCATAGATGTTAGACTTCAGGTAACAGTGTAATTTTAACTTCTGGACTAGAACTGCCATTTCAATGGACTGGGAGCCTAATCCCGACCCTGGCGCTGACCTGGGTGAACTTGTGCAGCACGAACTGCATTTCTGTTTCTCCTCACAATCTTTTTCTATCCAGTTTATTTCTTGGAGGGGAACAGCTTCCTACTTTGTGTTTGCCCCTGGGGGCCATATTTCATAACAGAGCTAATTCCTCCTAGTAAAAACAAAATAGGATAATGATAGTGCTGTGATGCTCGGGTGAGGTTTCCAGTTCTCCCAAAGTTCAGGAAGGCATCTGAAAGGTGAGATTTTGGTTCAGACCCATCTCTGCTAATACATACAGTCTTAAAGCTTTAACAAGACAGTCTTCTTTCAAATTTACAACAGCCTGTGTTTAAAAACCTGACAAAACCAAAATGTGCTCTCCATAAACTATACTGGCACAATTCGTGCAGCCGTAATGTAGGTTGTGTCAGCATTTCCATTATACTGTACACCGCTGTTTTTCAGGGGTTTAGATCTTGGCTATAAAAATCCACCTGGGGTTGAGAGTTGGCAAGTTGGAATTTCAGCAGGGGAATGATTTTTTTCAACTAAATTTGAAAAATAAATTCCATTAAAACTGTAGACAGCCCAGAAGAGCAATGTTTGAGGAGGCTTCTGTTTTACGCAGTTTCATTAATATTTTTTAAATTTCAACACTACTTTTTACCAACTGTTTTACAGATCAATAGCTAGATTCATTCTGGCTGGAATTCCATTCACCTCTGTGAATGGAATGTGAATGGGACCTATTTTGGTCCCATTTTTCTTATATAAATAAATATTTTTTCATACTGGCTTTTTTTGGCTTGTCCCTACTTCTATGCAGAGATGCCCAGAAGATAAAGAGGGTGAATGCAGTCATGGCACAGGGTGAGCACCACTGCAGATGACTCCATCTGGAGACTGTGCAGGATGTGACCCAGTCACAGCGAGATTCGGGGAATGTGGTGAGATGATCTTTCAGGAAGAGTGACCAGGTTCTGGTTATGGATGGGGAAAGGGCTGGTGGGCCAGTCAGGGAAGGCGGGGAGGGAGCCAGTAAGCAGCAGGCTCAATTCAGCAGGGAGCAGCTTGGAGGAAATCTAACCACCTCCCTGAGCTGACCTGTGACCCAAATCCTGCACCAGCAGGGCAGAATAATGATGTCAGGCACTAACCGGCCAGTGGCAAAGACTCAATTGGCAGCCTTCCTGGGAAAGCCTGAAGACATTTCCTCTCCTGTTGCCTTTCCTGGGCTTATTCTGTTTCTAAAGAGGTAGCACTTATCTGCAGGGTCGGCTGCCCTGTGCTTTCCTCAATGCTGTCACTCTCTGGAGTTGCAATATTTCTCATATTTCACACTTTTGCACTGTTGTTTGCAGACATAGAAAGTAAAACTGCTCCCTGAAGCCTGTGGTTGTAAGATCCCCCAGTGGATCTGCTAAAATCTGGTTGTCCAGCTCCTGTCACTAACACACCATCACAGCAGACACGCAAAAGCTATTGGCAGCTCTTCTTCCCTGGAAGGAATTGGCTCTGGGTTTGCTGCCATTTGTGTGCCTAACTGCAAACTTTTGGAGGTTTTGGAGGTTCTTGCCATTTTATTTTCCTAGAAGATTTATGGAAAGTATCCCAAACCAAGAACCACATAATCATCATGTAATATGTATCATGTTAATACCTATTTTTCTTTCACACTGCAAGGGTGACCAGAAGTCTAAAATTAGAAAAGAAGGAACAGAAAATATAGATGAAGAAAACTCTCAAATTTACTGATACTTTCAGGCAATGTAATGCCCAGTTGTGTTACATTTTTTTTCCACTGATGACCCTTAGAAATTGTGAAATGGCTGTAACTACAAGTACAGGGCAGTAGCTCCTGCTTTCAGTTCCAGGGGCCTGGTTAGGATGAAAGGGATTAGAAACACTAAAATCAAGATTCACAAATAACAACCTATTAATTTTCATTATGAATCTTTTCTATTTTAATGATACCCTTATTCCTCAGTGCTTGGTCAGAGATGTATGGAGGGAAATGTAATGTAAATACATAGATAAAGTTGTCCCTTTTGATAAAAAAGGCCACATGTTTCACGTCCAATTGCACCTAGTGACTATTCATAAATTAGTAATTTTGAAAATAGTCCTCTATTCATAGTGTAATATCCAAACAGCCTCTTGGCAGAGCCGTGGTCTTGATGACTTACTACATTTCTAATTCCCACTCTTCAATTTTAGAGCAACTAACATACTAGTTTCTACCTTCCATTAGATTAATATTTGTGCTTGATTTTAGAACGACCACCATTAGGATATTTCATTTAGATAAAGGATCTAAATCTATTTTTCCCTTCAGCAGACTTCAATAACTCCTACCAGTGCTGCAGGTGTGGAAGTGAAGGATTACTCTGTGGAAGTTCTGCTGGCGAGGTCTCCGCTGAGCCCCGGCACAATTAAGTATGCTGTGCAAGGTCAGGATTTTGTCTTAAAGGCTGGAAGAGATGAGTCAGCAGAAACTCTTCCAGGCCGTGATAGCTGGCCGTGGAGAACAGCAAGTGAAGTGCTCAGAATAATGAGCTCCTCAAACCCCATGATAGTTTATGTCTGATTCATCAGATAGTCAAAATGCAGATCCACAGCCAAGGAACACATTTTTTTTGGAAGGGATCTACTTATAACCAGAGAAAAGATTAGTCTCCTGTGTGGCCGCAGACCTTTGACGAGCATCCTAGGGCTGCCCTCAGAACACAGCAACCTGTTTGGGGTTTGAGTTTATTTAATTTCTTCCCAAATCACAGGCTTAGGTTTGCTTGTACTTCTCTTCAGTAGGCTCTTTTGTCCCTCAGTGTCACTCTGGATTTATACAAAAAAGTATTTCAAAGCTGGCCTAAGTAGGAATTAACCCCATTCTTAGCCTGCTCTCCTAGCAATACCATTTACTCCCACCTGGCCTTTTAAGAATGCACACCACTTGTAATCAAATGAAATCTACTCCTGTGGTGCCTTAAGATGTGCCCATCTTTTACCTTGAATTTCTAAATAAGACCACAAACTATGTAAATGAACAATCTTCCTTTCTCTCCAGGCTGCTGTCTATATAGATTTTCAAGCACCAAAGCTATATTCCATACAGCTGCATGTCCGTTCACTTGGAACGGATGGAAAAACCTTTTCGATTAATGGATTTCACTATGTTGGAGACTTACAGTGTAATAAACATGCATTTCTCTTACTATAACAAAGTGTAAGCCAGAATTTACATAGAAGGGTGGTAGAAGAGCATTTAGATGATGGGAGAGGAAAAAGTTGGGCTGGACAGAATGTCAGTGGGGTATGAAAGCAATAAATACAGAGCAGGGAAAGGACAGATAACATGGGCAGGTTATTACTGATAGCAGGGGGAGGCAGCAGAGAAGAAATGAACTGGAGTTTTTACTGGATCCCAACTTTCCCAAAGTATCTTTATACACAGGGCGAGACTGCAGTTTCTTCCTATATTTCAGAAGGGAGAGTTCAGAAGATGCTTTAGGAAATAAATCCAGGCAAGAAATGGGTAGAAAAGGTCTGCATGGAGAGCTGGAAGCCAGCTCAACTGGCTGGAATGAGAAAGCAAAGGAGTAAAATAAGGCAGGAATGCAAAGGCAGAGCTCAATGGGACCGGTCTCACCTGAAGCTGCTCTCACAACCTTGTGTTTATAACCAGGACAATGGCAAGAACCCCCTGCTATTTGTAACACTCTAGATAATTCAGTGCCTTGTTGAAGATCTTCTCACTGTCCTACTCCCCTGAGACCAACACATTAATGGGGTCACAATGGTAACATGCCCCTTTGCCACAACAACCCGTTTTACACAGAGGGACTCTTGCCTGAAAGCATGTCATTGCCATTAGTAAAGCTTTGTAGGAATGGACAACAGCAACTGCTGATGCCATAGCAACCCATGCAAGAGCAGGTAAGGTGGGCTACACTAGTTGAAAGGTGCCAGAGAGCTATTAGGAAAGTCACAGCCTTGCAAACAGCCCCTCTTTCTCATGACAGCAGGTGGCAAGAGGTCATGGTAAAATGCTCCCCTTGCCCTCGGAGTACCTAAGGTGAGGACAAGCAGAGATCTCAGAGCTGATCTCGCAGATGATGACAGTTTCAGAAATGGTTTGGTTCCTGGACCTCACTCCCCAGACAGAGGATGAAAAGCAGCAGGCACCAGGCAGTGCGTGGAGCCAACCATGCTGATCCTGTGAGTGAAAGTGCAAACTGCTCAGCATCATATCTGTATGTGACACTTCACATGTTTATCAGTCCTCATCTGAAAAAAACCTAACCTAAAAAACTCCGAGAGAGCCAGCCAACTTTAATAAGTTTTAGAGGTTCTCCTTCAGGCTAAATAACACATGAATGAAGGGAAGCAATACTAACAGCTAGGCACTTTTGCAAAGGATGTCTTTTCTAAAGCAATAAAGCAATTATTACAGCCAACTGAATATTTCAAAAGAAGTAACTTACTATCATCTAGCACCATTTTTCTGTTCATATGCTGCTCGTCAATGTCACATGTATCTGCACACAAATGTAATCATCACTCCTAATTTCTATCACCCATCGTCAGCTAATCACTGCTGGCCAGCAGATCTCTTCTGTACAGTTGTAATGTTTCAATCGGTGGTGTGTTACTCATGGTCCTTGTGTATGGCAGGTGGTGGTGTTTCTGCTGATCGGATGGCTTATATGATTGACTAATGACGGCACTAGTTAAAAATTTTACAGGATAGACTTTCTGAACGGTGTGCTAGGTGAATTTTCAGGCTAAAAGTTTGGTTTGGGGTAGTTGATAAGCTAAGGAGGGCAAAAGATCTTCAGTGTTTGCAAAATGCCTGGGGAACACATATGAATCAAAATTCTGTGTTTGGTGTAATCTGGGAAAGAAAGCGCATGGGATAAAGCTGCATCCTGGTCACCAGCCTTTGCCACACCATGGCCTTCACTATCGCAAAGGATGCTTATTTGGAAAGAAAACACAGAAAGCCTAAACACTGAGCTACAACTGGCTGTCAGTGGGTTTCTTTCTGTGGCCATGCGCCAACTAGTAGCTACCAGAACGTAAAAAGCACCTCCAAAGGGCGCTACTGGCATTTCAAGGCTATGCAAAATGTCTGTAAAGTGACTTTACACCTCTCATGTCCCTGGTGTAAGTCAGCCACTTCTCTGCTGCATTCATTGCACTTACACTGGTCTGCGATCACTGTGAGATAAAGATCTGCTGATAGCACACCTTCAAGATTTTCACCGGTGCTAGCAGAGTTTTAAAGTGTCACTTCATTCTCCTTGTTCCTGTTTTTCCCTTTTTTAAGGTTATTTCACATAAAATAAAAAAAATGTTAGCCAACACTTTGTGGAAAAGCCCCAGTGCTCCTTCCACCCTACAGCTGAAAGGGGTTCAACATGCGGATTACAGGCCCAGATTAGAGGCTGAATTTCCTTGAAGATGGCAGGTGCTCCTATGCTGGGTTGCAGCCTCTCCAATTTCCAATAGCTATTTCGTACTACCTCTGGCTCTTTCCTCTCCACATGGGAATACAGCCTGGTTTCCATGTTTCTCTCCTAAGAAGTATTCATTTTAAAGACTTGTGCAGCTTGATGTTAGGCTGGGAACACTGGTCAGAAATTGCTGCTCAAGGATGCCTGTTATTTTATTGCATTTTCTTTCCCCCTGTAACACAACTGGATGTTTGAGCCAGCGGCGGGAAAGACCATCATCTACCACATTTGTCACCAAGCTTGATAGATAGTATTCCCAAGCCAGTGCCATAAATGCTGTTTGGAAATTGCAAAGCCAGGCTGCTGCCGCTGCTGGTCTGGCCAAAAAGAATTAATTTATAATCATGAATATAAATTTCATAGATAGTATTATTGTCATTCTGCTTTTGAGTTATAAGACATATGGGGAGTGGCTTGTGGAGCAGAAGCAGTGTCACCATAATTCAGTGTAATTCCGTTGACAATCGTTCTATCTATCACGCAGATATAAATCAATCAATTTCCTACATTAAAGGGACAGACCTCACCTCTCAGAAGTTGGGGGAGAAGAAGGGGGGTCCAGGTGTTACTGGTTATGCTGACTAAGGCTGGTTTTATTGCAGATATCAGCCCCACTTCATGAATGTATTTCCACTGTACTCTGATCAACTGAATGATGCTTTCCCATGTGGCTGCAAGCACATTTTTAAAAAAATCACACATCATTCATTCAGGTCCGTCTTCCATCTCTGCTGCCCTCTGCTACACATTAAATTACTGGACTTTCTAAATGAATGATAGTTGACAAACTACAGTAAACTTACTGTCCTGACTGAAATGACATTAATTCAACTGGAGCCCAATATATTCAAAGGTCTCTCTGAAATGCCATGAATTAGGGAGCAGATCTTTTCTATTAATGTGTCTTAGTCCCTCCCAAAGGCTACCTGCCTCAGGGAAAAATAAAAGACAGTAGAGCCTCAGTGCCACTGAGCAAGCATGTAATGGCTTTGCGAGCACACTGCTGGGAAGAAGAATGCAGGACTCTCAGGAAGTAATAGCTTGCAAGGGGAGGAAGAGCCTCTGTGACCAACGCAAAGGCATTTTGGAAAGCAGAGAGTTATACAGTTAAGCAACCTATTGTTCACCATAATGAAAAAGCATGACTATTCATGAGTGTGTTACAGTGTGTAGTTTGCCAATTACCCAATCAAGCGACATGCTCATTCAGCCATGAGTGAGGGCAGTACCCATAATATTTTATTGCTATTAAGCCTCAACTTTGCATGTTTTTATATAGACTATAGGGTGTTTAATAGCCATGCAAAGCCATGACTTTCTTGCATACATTACAGATGGGCGTAAGAGGATAAATCCTACTGCAAGCTGCCCATGCTAACCCTTCCTTTATAATTGAAAATATGTAGCTGTGCAACATTATGTCACTTGGAGTTGTTTGAATGGGTCATGTATGCAAGATCTCATCCGTTTTGTGAAAATGTTAAAAAGCTCTGCAGGAGATAGTGTCACAGAGTCGACTGCAGGAAGGGAACATTTGGGTTGAAATAAAGATGTCATTTTTTAAAAGTCAGGAAGGAAAATTATGTTTTTAAATGTCCAGAAAAATAAACAGTAATCCAATATGGTAAAAGAGAATGAGATGCTTTTCGCAGAAGGATATTTAAATACATTCCCATAGTTTAGTGTCATCCATTTGGTTTTATAATTGCAGGGAATAATATTTCAGATACTAATATCCTCAGAGCCAGAGTCAAGCTATGAAGGCTGCTTTCACTCTGAATCAGAACCAGAGAGATGTTTGTGTGTTCTGACCTACCCTCCTGGTTCAGCTGCATGTGAGACGAGGACATATTCCCAGTCTGAACCTGGATCAAGTAACTTTGAAGTTTGTATTGTTATAGTGTGACGTTCTGCTTTGTGTCCACTCCGGGTCATACATTCATGTTTAATTCACCAGTAGCCTTACACATAAAATTGAAATGCTAACTATTTATTTATACTCTGGTATTTATACTCTGGTATAAAGATGCACGTTTACATTTGTTAATTACTTCTACTTCTGTGAAACATCTGTGAAACTTCTGTGAAACATCCGCCTTCCTCTTCAAGAATGGGGCAGTTACGATACTTGACTTTTCCTGTAATGCCAGATTTTTCCTGCTCCTTCACAGAGAGGAACCACTCAATGGTGTCAACTATTTTTTGACTTTGATAAAAACGTATTGAGAGTCGAGATCATCTCTTAATAGTTCACATTTCTATTTAATAACCTGCTGCAATGTGAAAAGATAAAACCATCATATTGCAGTTCCAAGAAGTATTATGCACTGCCATCCTATCTATTGATGCACATCAGACACGTCCATGTTATTCCATATTCTGTCCATTCCAAAGAAAGGCTAAAGGAGACAGAGGGTGCAGATCTTGTTAGGTACAGCCTCTGACACTATCACTATCAATTGTCTTTTGCTAGCACTGATCATCACCTCAATTATCTGGTGTCCAGCCTACCTGATAGGTTTTTGCAAACTATAACTCTTCTGTCGATGAACATGGAATAATGACAGCTAGGGGCAGATGGACAGAATACAAAAGAGATAAACCTAAAAGTATTATACACATACACACACACAAACATCCGCCTGTGTCTCTAAATTAATCAAAAGCTGCAACAATTCAGCACATCCCGGTGTTCTCTTAAGATGCAACATTAGAGTATACAAACCAGAATGAACTGAATTAAAAAAGCCCTCAATGGTTCTTTTTCTTTTCCTCTCTCTTATTTCATTCTCAAGCCTGTTAAACGTACAAAAGGTCCTGGAATACAGCAGAATGCAGTATCTAAAAACACACCTGGTAAACAATGTTTGGCAACTCATTCAGAAACCGTTGTTGTATGTTTAAATAACAGGAAAAGAGAACTGGTTGTGTAAAAGTATGTTTGGCATGATTTTAATTTAAAGGATTTTTTTTTTAATAATTCCGATACCACAAGCTTGAACCAAGGACAGAAAAAATCAAACAAGAAGTTGGAGATAGCACGCTGCCATTGTAGCTGTAAATTTTTACCCATGCAATATTTCCCACAACATGAGAAAATGGATTTTAGTGCAATATTAATTGAAGTTTTGCCAGTATAAGGTTCATGAGGTTAATTTGAAAAGAATACATTACCAATATATTTATAGCATTTAAATAAATTAGGATTACACTTCACACATCAATAACAGCTGTTAAATAATATTTTTATTCTATGTAAATTCTATCCATTCATCTCTGTTGTATAACAAATGACCATAATTATGGTGCTTCATTGGTAGGAAGGTCATTGGTAATCTTGTAATTTCTCATTGGTGTAAAAAGAGAAAACAGAACTGTTTGTGATGAATGTATTCAACCTTTTGCATACTTTGGTGCTCGGGACTATGCATTAAAATGCAGCAAGAAATTAAGTTCTTCACTTACACAGCATTTTTAATCTAGTGCTGTTGATTTGTTATAACTAAAGCATTTACAATGCTTTCTCAAGGGACTTTTTCCTGTATATTTTGTATTTCTTCCTTAGAAACTAGTAAGGTTCAAACATTCATGAAATTCCCCCCCCCTTCCAAAAAGCCCCACCAGAGTCAGAAATCACAAACTCAGAATGACTAGAAGCTCCAGTCTTGTCTTTTTAACTTGCAGCCCATATATTTTGGATTACTGAAAAATAATCAAATCAATGTCTCAAAATCGAGTTGTAAACAACACGTGAACAAAAGTGTGAAAACAGACTACTTTCTAGTAGTCTCTGAATTGAGATTACTGAGATAGACTTGTAGATTGAGATTTTTTTTTTCCTAGTTCTGTCTCAGTTTTATACAGAGATTTGCTTCTTACTTTCAAAAAGGGAGGAATTCCAGTGTTTCTTAGAGGGCTCAGCATATATTTAGGAAGATGCATTTCCCTGCTCTCAAATAGATAATATGATTCCTGTAAGAAAATCTTCTGTATAATTTATTAAAATATACAATATATTGTCTAATTAAAATACAAATTTTTGTAGTTGGCATTGTATAAACACACATTCTGTTTTCTAGTGGAATATACAGTGATGGTATGGCATTTATATATGGGAAATGAAGACAGTATATGGATTGCTAACTCATAGGGAGAAAAACGTTAGAAGGAAGAGTGTCCTATACCTGAAGTATCATTGCAAAAACTGATGCTGAAAAGGTCCCAGAAGCAGGGATTCATGCAAAGGGAATTCTTTTTCATTAAGCTTAATTTAATCCCATTATTCTAATAAAGTGTAATCAATTGACACAGAAAATCTGAAGGTCTAGTTCAGCTACTGATTAGAGTTTGGTTGTTTTTGAGACAGTGGATACAATAAAAGAGAAGTAAGTTAATAAGCTTTTGGTCCGCTAATCCACACTTCCTGGAGTGAGTTTGAGTTTTGAAGGAGGGCAATTTGGAAGCTGTCTTAGCATAAATCTAAAGCAAGTCTGTGGCTGTCTAGGGGGAACAAGCCCCTCAGCATTCACCAAGACACGCTTCAAGGAGATTCTACTCTTAATCCAATTTACTCAGCCGAATAAGTCCCACTGCTTCAGCTTGCCAACAAATTAAAATCCAGCTTCATAAAAACACCTTGAATTTGGAAGGTATTGGCTGGCCTGCTAGACTTGAAACTTCATTTATTCTGGCTAACTTCTCAATTATCTTCCCAGCAGTGGAGATGTGTAAAAGTGCAAAAATCAATAGGATTCTATTCCCTTTCTATTGGAAAGGGAAAAATTAATGAGATAGGACACTCTCTTAATCAGAAATAAATGTTTTAATTCAGATAATGACATAGTTTTCCCTCGCTGAAGGATGACAAATGCTGGGCTGCACCCCCAGCAGAAGCAGTTTCAATTTTATTGTAAATATAAAAGGTATTGATCGGTGAGATGCACAAACCCTATTGCTTACAAAAGCCATTCAGGGGGACTGGGAAAACTATTAAGCACTGGGTCAGAAATCAATAAACAACACTGAAATGTAGCAGAGGTCGCCCTAAGGCTTCGTGGCATCTTAGAAAGCCAAGTGGCAGAAATAGTGACAGAAATGTCTCTTGTGGAGCAATGTTAGGGATGAAGGGGTCATGCGTTTAATCTCTTCGGAGCTTTGACAGGTCTGTGGAACAGAACTAATGTAGTCTTTCCTCGCTCCCTTTGATTTAAATACATGCTGATTCATCCGACAGCTGAGTGCAATGATTGTTTTGGGTCGTGCAAATACATTGGCTCAGAAAATATTGTAGGAGTAGTTTGGTCCTGCTCTGCTTATGTAAATGGGATTTTAATTTGAGCTTTGTTTGTCCTCTTCAGAAAAATGTGAATGCCAAAGCACAAACAAAGAAGTCTCTGAAATCAGGATCTTCCGGCATGCAATTTTAAAGACAAATTTAAAGATAACATTTAAAGAGGTAAGATGTAGAGATAAAAATTAAAAAAAAAACACAAGTATTTTTGCACCATAAAAGTTATCCAATATGACGTTTGGAACAGTATAATGAACAGCTTATTTTTTCCTTTCTGCTTAAAAGACGCTTTCATTATAAAAGGTTACTTCCTCTGCCAAAAATCACTTACCATCACTGAACAAATCACAATCACCCCAAGTACTTGCTCTCTGGTGGTCTTTAGTTTGAAAGTGCCATACCTGATCCCAGCCTGAATCTCTTAAAATACACTGAGGACCACATTTAGCATGCACAGCTACTGCTCCGTAAATACACAGCAGAAACCACCTAGAATGAAGAGAAACACCAGCGAAAGCAGTGTCTGTTCACCAAGGTGGGAGCTGATTTTTCACAGACGACATTGATTTGAAAGGCTTAAAGCAGAGTATTGAAACTTTTAACAACATCATTCCAGAAGCAGAGTCAGAGCCAAAAAAAAAATAAAAACGAGTGACTGTACCTTCTGCTCCGGGAAATGCAGCTTCCCCCTTGACATAGATATGATTATAAGATTGGTTAGGGTCAGGTTACCCATCAGTAGGTGAAGTGTTCAGGTGCTGAGGATTTCAGTTTCATCTCACCTCAGATATTATGTCAGCTCCATGTCATTTTCATCACGGGGAATGATTTGAGGGCTTGCTGTGTCCCCTGTTATTGCGGTCACTTGACCTCAGATGTAAGTTCTGTTTAATACCAGCATTTTAACAAAGCCTAGGAGTAGCACACACACGGTGAGCCACCACTTGACCTTTCCCTGCCTGGAAGACGCCAATTGGCTCTGGCCTTGGGTTCCGCTGCCCCCTCCATTTGCAACAAATGAATGTTAAGGCCTCAATGAATTGGCTCACATATGAAGTTATATTTTTTCATTGCCACAAGCAGTTTAAAATTGAATCCCCTTTTTATATTTTGTCCTGAAGTAATGGTATTTTTCCTGTTGCATTTGGGTTGGGAGCATAGAAATGGGTTTGTTCTTAAAAACAATACTCAGCTCCGCCATGTGCTAATTTTAAGCACATGGTATTAAGGGAGGACATGTAAAGAGCGAAGTGCCTTTGCCCTATAAAAAAGATCACTTTATGTTTCGTAATGAAACTGTTTCCTCTTCTTTATTAAGCATGCCTGACTAAATCTGGAAAGTAAGTAGAAAAAACTTTAAAACCATTAAGAAGTATATGTTACTTTTAGTCACAGTATAGCAGGTTAGTAATACAATGCCCCCGTCCACGCAAATATGTTGTTATTACTCAGCAATTCATTAATCACAGCTCATGTCATATAAACACCTTACTAGAGTGGCTTCCTGAGATGTGGCCAGTTTCAGTGAGCTTTTCACATTCATTTTTATTCTGACTGCGATCACTGGTCAAGCTAACAGCCATTCTGAGGATGCCTCTCAGAGCTCCTTTTTTAAGCGCACCCTCCCATGCTGGACAAGCCACTGTGGTCGACATCTAGGTGCTATTAAAAGGCTGATCTGCTTTACTAGAATGTTTCCATGCCTCCTTGGTTACAGGAGTGAAGTAAATGTTTATGAACAAGGAGATACAGGGAGAGTGGAAGCACTTTTGTTAATATGGTGCCAATTAGTAAAATTTGGCTGAGATCAGTAGCCTGATTTTCAAAGGTACAATACTTAGGATCATTTGAAAATCAGGTGTCTGAACATGCATTTAGGAGCAGCGGTAGCCTATGACTGCAGTACCACACCGTGACCCCAAAGGAGCAGACCTAGAGCGCAGCAGTGGCACCCGTGCTTCAGGCAGGGCTGTTCAGGGCTCGCTCTGGCCCTGTAGCAGCCCAGTGCGTTCCTGGAACGCAGCTTTCAGCTGGGGTTTCATGCAGAAGGAGCCCAGCTGCAAACTCCAAGACCGCTCTGCAATGCCAACCAAGGCACCGTAGGTGAAGGAAGCTTCAAAAGTGCATTCCTGAACCAAAATTAAGTGCTAATATAGGTGCAGCCTCACGGTACTTTGCCAACAGGCCAACATGCAGGGACCAAGGACTCCATGGACGTTCAGCTCTAGACTTCTCATATTACTGGGAAGAAGTCTCTAAAACAGTATATGCTGAGGCGGTGAGTTCTTTTGATGACGCAGATACCATTACACAGGGAAGATCACAAGGCCTGTACAAGCCACCCCGGAGAGCTTATTTTCCAGCACTCCTCACTAACTGGGAACAAATTCAAACGTGTGAGATGATAGGCCCATAACAAATGTTCTCATCTCTGTTACCTTCCTAAAAAGTACTGAATTAAATTAAAGTAATTATCTTTAAAATTAAAACACAAAATGCAGTACGCTGTCTTCTGAAAGGAAGGCATAAGATAGCACGATCAGTCATTCAGTTCAGCAAGCAGTCTGGCCTCCCTCTCTTTACCCTAATGAGTACTCTGGGTCTCTCCATAATCCATCTTCATATCCCTATTATGCCAGGCCCACCAAGCTCTCATATATAAAACTCTTAAAAATAATGGCTTAAAAATATGGCAGTTTTACCAGGACAAAAGCATACTTTCCAAAAATTCAGATTTCCAAGCATCCGCTTGACTCCAAATGCTAAGGTTTTCAGAAACACACTAAATGTTGCATGACCAAGACAAAATCATGAAGGCTGGAAGTGCTGCAGTTGCTAGTCCTGCTTGGAAGATTTCTGGGCTGGAAGCGTTTAGCGTAACACATACTTTATTTCCTTGGGCTGACTTTTAATGAAAATTGCCGGTAATGGGGAAAGAGAGACTGACAATGACTCATGGTCATTACTAAGATCCTTCAAAGGCATTGGAAAATACCACATTTTCAGAAAACATTTATAATATTGGCAGTTTTTCATTAAATGCACTATACTGTTTGTTTTTAAGTTATCACCTTATTAAAGCAATCTTTTATGCAAAATAAAGTGACTGGGATAATTCACACAGTTGGGTTTACCCTGAGTCAAAAAGAGAAGGCAGGGCAAAAGGGCTAAACATCTCCCACCTGCCACTGTCTAGTGAACACCATCACCTGTGTCCCAAAATAAGAGGAGATTCTGCATGGTCCCTCAGCAGTATCAGCCTGGCCTCCTTGTAACTGAAGCGTGCCAACGAGCCCACCTCATCCTTTAATTCTTCTTTAATTCTAAATATTTGCTTACAGCCTATCTTTCCAGTATGGCTTGCTCAGTAAACCTGTGGGTTTCTACCTGGGACAGCTATGTAAATCCTCTTTTCCCAAAGGAATAATAAAGAGTCACTACCGTAGGTAGAAATTCTGAGAAGAAACGAGATGCTGTCTTGTCCGTCTGACATGGACCAACCACCAGTGTGAATAGACTCTTCCCTCTGTAACTAATATGGACCACACAGCTCCCTGCAGCAAGAGCAGTTCTGCCTGCATGCCACAAAGATCAGTTCATTAAAGGTTCAATGTAAGAAACTTGAAATATAGTACACCATTAGAGGAGAGCTTGATAATCCCTGCCCCATACATTTTCTTTGCTTTTTAGCTTATCCAGTATGGGACAAAGCTCTGAAGAACTGATTTTCATGGCATAAAGGAGCAGTTGAACATTTCCTCTTCAGGAGTATCATGTGCAACCCACCACACACTCTAACTGCCCAGAGAGGAGCCTGGGGAAGGGTTTGGGGCAGAAAGAGAGAGCAAAATTCTCGTGTTATACCAAGCTGGAAAGAAGTCAAACCTGATACTATGTCTCCTGCTCCTCCTTTTGGGTCTTTGTGTTTCAGACGGGGACCCAAAGACTGGGATTCTCCTACTAAATAAAATCCTGATCAATGCATTTAATAGCTGTCCTACGTACAAATATTTCTTCAGATTTATTTAATAGATAAACCAACTGCTGATTATTATTTTGCTACCCTTATCTTTCATAGAATAGAGAACACTTAAATCAATAGCCATTAATTAGAATAACTTGGCGGGGGGAGCGTGTGTAGAAAAATACAGGGCATTCAATAGGCTCCCGCTAAACTGAAGGTCCAAACAACCATTTCCATACAAGGCAGGAAAGCCAGGTTTTACAGAACAAATGATGCCTGGTATTTCCCTGAAAGACCTTAAGAAAATGTGCAGCTTTGACTACAGATATATCCTCCTTCATGGCAGTGTTCTCATGCTTCACCCAGCCCACATTTGTCACCCTGAAGTCCAACCTTATTTACGGCACTAGTGATAAAATTTTCTTTAAATTTAATGAGATTAAATATGCCCTTCTCTTTCATTAAATGAGAAATTTTAACAGTGCATTCTGGAAGAAGGACAAATTTAAGCATAAGCTTAGACTTAAATAATTTGCTGAACTAGCACTTAAATCCTTAGTCTTCTTTTAGTCTTTAAGGGCTGTACTCCGACTGTACAATGGTTTCAGTGAAGAAAACCCAATTGTCAGTAGATTAAGGAATATCAGAAGCAGGACTGTGGATTAGCTACAGTTTATAGTCCCTGGTCTATTCTTCCACACTTTTTCATTTTTCTACTCTTCAAATTAGAGAATACCACTCATTCAAAGTGGCATTTATACTTGTTATCTTTTCCATAAACATCACCAATTATTTAACTTTGAAAAGGTAACAGTTATAAAGCACTTACTGAGATCTTTAAGGTTTTAAAATGCAACTTAACTCCTGATTTTGATTCACTCTAATAAATTAGCTATATTTCATCTGCACATGTAATGCAGCCTCTGCTGCGCTGTAACACAGCGGCTGCGTAGCAGCACTGAGAACAGCCATTTAGCAAAGTGAAGAACACTGCTGAGCTGACTTGTGAGGCAGGGGACAACACTGGGTGGGACGTTCAGGTCATGTAATACCTTCCTACTACAACCATTTATGGTCTAGATCTTCATTTTCTTGGCTGGAATTTACTGGATCCAGTCCTCTGAGCATTTCTGCTCAGTGGTGGGGATGTGCTGGGGGCGAAGGGAGAGTGGCTGCAGTGCTGCTGAGCTGGTGGGAAGCCCGTTTCAGAGTCCCAATTCAGGCAGAATTGGAGAGATGGTAACTACCTCTCAGATATGTCACCACTCCTGTACTGCAGCAAAGCACATGGCTCTCTGCCTCATTCATCTGCTCCACCTCAGTACTCTGCAGTGCTTTTTGTTTAATAATAGCAATAGAAACTTCTTGCCAGCTCCATAGTACCGCTCCTGGTCACACCCAGAATATTCTCTGATTTCAGGACTGTCCCAGGTCAGACCCATTTACTCTTATTATTAAGAACTGATATTACCAATGGCAACCTAAAGCACAGAAATTGTAGGTCACTTGGATTTTAAGTGGTGCCATCCCTTAACAAAAAATCCCCATTTTATTAATTTATATTGGAGAAGTTAAAGGCAGGGGTCAAACATCTTAAAGGATAATGCTTTGTCGTATGCCAAATGGACCAACCCAAGCCTGACAATGTCTGCAGATGGGAGACTCACTTTCTAAAAAAGCAGCTACAGTGAACACGTGGTTTTGGGTGTCCTTGACATTTATAATTTACAAGAGGATGATTAGCAACAATATCCACACTCACTTTAAGACCGAAATAGTAAATGTCACTTTATGCTATCCCTACCTGGATGTGATGCCAGCAGACATCTGAGAATTTCAAGAATCCTGGAGATAAAACAACCTACAGCTCCATATTCAGCTTGACCCTGCTCTGTTGGGACATGACAAGCCCCCAAAAAGGCAATATGTCTTTTCTAAAATAAATGGATATCTGGTACTGTGAATGTGCCCATTAATTTCAAATAAGATGTGTACATAAAGTTTTTGGAGATCTAGGATAATATTGTCCTATTTATATGCAGCATGGAGAGAGAGATTAGACAGAAAAAGGATTTCCCACACTATCCAATTGAAGGCAATTGCAGCAA